>NC_134215.1:13112500-13120000 GCF_965140235.1 Caretta caretta
GGTGGGGTGGAGGCGCCAGGGCCTCCCCCCTCTACAAGGCGAGGTGGCGTCAGGCCCGGAACCGCTGCTGGGAGAAAGAGAGAGAAAGAGCTTCTTTACACCCGACAGAGATCTCCGTAAAGCAGAGCAGAAATCGAACAGGCTGCAAATTAAAAACCTTCTTAAAACCGGGTTGATGGCTTGGGGGCGGGGGGGAATTGAAGTTGGGGGAGAAATCCGAATTAATGCACCAGAGAAAGTGAATGCAAAACAATTAGTGCTCCCCACGTCCGCCTCTCCCTGCAGCGTACACACAGCCAGGGGCAGCTTGGCTCTTCCCCCAAAATAAAATATTATAAAAAAAAATCGGCCGAAAGTTTTAAGAAAAAACAAAAAACAAACAAACCCGTGCAACGTTTCGATTCTCTCTCTCTCTCGGAGTCAAGATCGAGTCTGGTTTACTTTGGAACGCCTTCCTAGGCTGAAGCCTGTGCTCCGGCCACCGGAACGGAGGGGGATAAATATCTTTGGATTTAAAAACCCCATCGCGACATAAATAAAGTCACTGAGAAAAAAAAATCCGTAACTCCGTATGACTCCTGTTTTGTTTGTTTTTTACGCGTGTCCTTATTAAGACTTTTGTGCCTCCGCTGTCACGCATGGAATTCGCTTGGATTTCCAGTTACTGAGCTTGCTGATCAAAACTCTTTTGAAATAATTGCACAGGTATTTCTCCTCGTGACCAGAGAGACAAAGAACATTATAATGGGTAAAAATAAGCCGCCTAAAATACTATAAAATTCACCAAAAGGAGAAGTAGGATCAAATTATAAATCAAAACAAACCAGGGTTTTTTGTTTGATTGAGACAGGGTTATTTACTGCATCGAAAACAAGAAATGTTGACAAACCCAACTAAAATATAATCCCAGCCAGATATAGGGGAGGGGGCGGTACGTTTCATAGCTCTAAAGGAAAACCAGCTACCATCATCAATTTTAAAAATCAAGCACATATGTATATTTCACACTCACGCCAGGAGCAGAATTGGAGCTGGTTGTGTGTCTGCCCCCAGTTCTGTTTTTTTATTCCTTTGTCCTCGGTCCCCCCCCCCCCCGCCACTCCTTTATTTTCGATTGTCGTAATCAGAAAACAGGAGTAAAGACAAGGCCATGTCCTGTTTTTAGAAGAGATTGGAATAAAGTGTAATGGTGCGGGGTCTATTCTTGTTGGAATGCAACAAATTAAAAACGAAAACAAAACAAATAAGCAAACAGTGGCTCTTGAAGAATGATGCAGAGAGGTGTTTGTTTCAAGTCTGCCAGCGTCAGGCGGCGCTTCTTCGCTGGTATAGTATAGATATAATAATGCCTCTCTTTGTGCCAGTTCCAGGAGGCCTTGTCCCTGAGAATTACTCATTATCGTATTAAAGGGAAATGGAGGGTCTCGACTTCACTCAACAATCTCAGAACAAATTGGATAAAAGGATTTCAAACCAGAAGAGGTCATGAGGGGGAGGAAAAAGCATTTTGTAAATACACCTTTAAACAATGCTAATGGATTAATAATATCCAGTAATGTTATTAGCTCCTTCTTGTGGTAAACGCCACAGTTCTTAAGAGTACATGATCGATTTAAACACACACACACAGGAGAGCAGAGCACTTCGGATTTGTATCAAACACAACACTGTAGTGATTTACAGAGACGGAAGTACTGATTCAGGACATTTAAAATGCATGCAAAATAAAGTATTTTTAAAATGTGCAAGTTTATATGTTATCCATCCTTATCAGTTCAAAGCTACGAGCAAACATTAGTAACTGAATATTTAGTAGCCAGCTCACAGATAAGCCCTGAATTCTTTGTCTCGAGGATGGGTTTTATTACTGTTATTTTAAAGATCAGTTTAAGCGAATAGTTTTGAACGAGTGGGGGATAACTGGCTTGTCTAAATGAAGTTTTACAGGATTCTTTTATCTACACCCTCGAGCTGCCTAAAAGCTTTATTTACATTCTCCAATGTACCATGTTTAAGGCTCATATTTGCATGCTAATTTTTCACTCTTGGCTCATTTAAGAAAAATGTTTACAGTGAAAAGGGTTTATGAACTCTCGACTTGAATTACACTCTTTAGGGCCTATCTGTAGGCAAAGTTTAAAGGGATGGGGGAATTAAATCACAAAAACACTTTACTCCAAGAAAGATTTCCCCAACTGCCTGCATAAATTGAGAGCAAACGTGTATGCTCAGTTCAGGTAAAACAAAAAACAAAACAAAAAAACACACACACAACCCACAACGCAGTTAGCACATCGCTAAATCAGGACTGGGGTGTCCCGGTTCTAGGACCCAAGGAGAAAAAGGGGGAAATACTAGATGTTCACAAGAAATTGTTTAATGAACACAACCAGTCATTTGGTGTGGGAATGGGGATGGAGAACAGCAGCAGATGTGGCGAGTGCACTTGGCCTTAAGAAGAAAAAAAAAGGGGAGGGGGGTTTACCTGCACTCTAGACTCCACCAGGTCCAGCCTCAGAGCCAGCGCCTCTCTCATAAACACGTCCGGGTAATGACTTTCATTAAAGGCTTTTTCTAGCTCTTCCAGTTGCCAGCCAGTAAAATTCGTGCGGGTGCGTCTTCTTTTACAGCCAGGACTTTCCTTGTCCGGGTCACCAGAGTCTGAAAAGGCAGAAACACAATAAACTAACCAGAAAAACAGGCCATTTCTCCCCGCCGCAATTTACAACCAGCCTTTTAACCTTTGCACTTGGTAGCGTTTAGAAGGCGTGGGAGTCTGTACATTACACACCCATATCAAAGATGGGGGGAATTGTTCCCTTTCCTCTCCCGCAAAAGCCGACTTTACAGGATGTTTATTCTAGAAATAGGGCAGCGTCGGAGAACAGGTGCAGGAGTGGTGCAAGTTTTAAAATGAAGTTTGGTCCGACGATCAGCCTTAAACTGAACGTAGGGCTGCTGTCCATGTTTGGCTTCGTAAAGCAGCCAAGGGCAATGGTCCCCTTTTCTATCCAAGGCATACGGGCTCCAGGGAAAGGCCCGGCTAGGTTCCTATCAAAGCCCGAACCAGGCCCATGTCCTGCCGGATCCCCTGTCCCTACTTGGGAATCGCGTGTTAAAAGCTCGCAGGCCACCAGCTTGCTGGCAAAGCCCCACTTGGAAGAGTCATGGCTGGGGTCGGCTACGGTGGCAAAAATGGGATCCTGCCCAAGTCTTTACGGTCACTGATTCGATTTTAATTACCCCGACGGCACTGCTTCTACCGTTGTGTGTAAACAATATAGTCTCCTTCCGGAGTAAGGATGCAGCGAGGGGTATGCCACGAAGAAGGAGCATTGACAATAAGAGGGTCAAGCATCAATGAGGTACCTTAAAACTAAACAATAGATTTGCCAAGGGAGGTAAACTTCGCACTTGCTCGTGTCCTTCGTTGGATCAGGGTCTAGTCATCAATCTCTCTTCCCTTACCCTCAGCGGTACCCTCCTAGTCCACTTGTAAAATGGCCATCCCCTCCCGCGCCATGCACCCACACACACCAACTTCTGAAAGGACCCCCCCACACACAGGATCGCAGGGGCCGGCTATTGTTCCGAGCGCACGTGCGGTTTCACAGCGGGCTGGGAGCCACCGAGAGCTAGGGTTTTTTTTTGGGGGGGGGGGTAATCTATTCAAATCGGTCTTGGGGGAAAAAAAACGATTGGTGGGGATCCTTTCCACCCCCCGTGTTTGGTCTGCGTCCGGATCCCCTGGTAGCGACCCACGGGGAGAAGCTCTGACCCACGTACCCACCTGGAAAAGCAGCCCCCCTGTTCTCAGATCTGGAGTGGGGGGGCGCCGCTGGGGGGGGCGGGGGGGAGAGTGCGGCGTATCCAGGAGCAGAGGGGGGCCGCTTACCTGAGAGCTTGAAGGGCTGGCTGTCCCCATTCACCCCGCAGCCCGCGGGGAGGAGCGGCGCGGGGTTCACCACCGAGGCGGCGCAGGAGCCGTTCAGTAATCCATCTATGGAGAAGGGCACGGCCGCCGACTGCAGCTGGTGCCCGGCCAGCTCGTAGACATGGTGGTGGCCGAGCGGGTAAGGGAAGCCCACCATGCCTCCGAACTGGGCATGGGGATGCTCCAGGAGGCGGCTGTCCATCATGGGGGCGGCTCTAGAGCGGCGCGGCGCGGGGCGGCGGGAGTAGGCGGCGGCGGCGGTGCGGGAAGGGGCTCATGCTGGAGGGCGCCCGGGCGCTTTAACTTTATCAACATCAAGCTCCCAATAATTAGCTCAGGCTGGGGGAATTTGGGACCAATAAGAAACGTTAATCGGTCCTGACGTCAGAGACGTGCCAGTGTGGGGAGCAAGCGTTTTCCATATCGATTGCTAATTATACCTGACATCCAGCCTCAATAAACAATATCAGAGCTGTCACAACAAGACAAGGGGGGCTTTGATAAGAACTCCAGCCTGGGGAGGGGAGGAGGGCGGCATGGGCCGGCCAGCCAGGGGTGGGGGTGCCGAGGAGATGGAGAACTTATGGATCTGATTGATACCCAGTTAAATACTAGACAGCCAGAGTTACACACACCCTCTCTCGCCCCCCCCCATACCCACCCTCTTCCCCTCCCCTCTCCAAATCACTAATAGATTTCCCTTTAAAACATTCACCGGCGTGTTGTGGGGATTTTTCACCAGAACTGCTCTACTCTCTGAACCTTTAAAGTGATGTTGCTCCAATTACAGGGAGACATTGAGCGGCAAATAGACTGATCCAATAATAGGAAATTCATCATCCTCTCTTTCCAGAGCTGTCACATTGAATTTAAAACTACAAGCCTTTTCATCTCCTCTCCGGCTCTACGAGGGGGGGACGGGGAGAAGAGGGAAGGGGAGAGAAATAAATAAAAATAAAAAAAGGAAGAACCCTTTACAGAAATTAAAGTGTGAGCTGATCATATCCATCAAAATAATAATGAATGCAATCTCCTATTGATCCAGGAACTCGAGAAATATTAAATTATGAACAAAGCCAGAGGGGGGCTAATTAAAAGCAGCCTATTTCGCAAAGGGAGGCCAAAAAATAAAGTTTAAAAACCCACTACTACACCCCCACACACACTTGAAGAAGGGGGGAAAAACCCATATACACACACACACTTACTCTGCCAATGATTAATAGCCTCGAAGCTGAAGCCCAATTTGTTCTAATTAAATTATATTCCCACAGAAGTTTCACCAATATAAAATATTGATAAACTCCAAAAGTTAAATAATTAAAGAAAATATTCTTAAACAAACTGCAAGAATGGGATGGCTTGCAGGAGAGAAGCAGCAGAAAAAAAACATACACTTTGGAGTGGATCCTATCCCCCCCCCGGTACTTTCATTAGGGATTCAACATCATAGAAATATAATTAAGGACACGCTTACGCTTAGAAAAGCAGTAAAAGAAAGGGTGTGGGGAAGGAGATACAATATATATTCAGCCACTCATCCCAAATCCGCCCTGCTACTTGCAGTCAAAGGGACGCAGCGTGGTCGGCCTGGGATGCCTTTATTCGATTTCTCCGCCATAAATAATGGAAGTTATGATTCCCAAACAAACACGAGGGATAACTAGAACGGATGGAGGCGGAAAGAGAAAGAGCCTTCCCAGACAGACTCTTATTTTCTATCTTAACTGCAATGTTGTGTAATAGAAACTGGAACTTGTTTGACTCCGGGTTTCTAGAATTTTTATCTCCGTTAGCTGAAGGGCTTAAACCGAATTTTGTTTCCTCTTTAAGTGATTATTTATATTCCTTTACATTCCCGCAGCGAAACCCCACAGACGGAAAAGGTGGTGTGGTGGGGCGCTGGGGGGGGGATACAAAACTAAAAACTCAACAGCTAGTCTGAAGATAAAGGGAAACCCTTAAACCTTTCTGGGAGGTTCATGCAGAATTAAATCCTTCAAGTCGCTGGGGGGGGGGGGGGGTTGAGAGAGGAAGAGAGCCAACACTATCTCTGCGAAACATACAAATAGATTTTCCAGTTATAAAATACCCAGTCAAAATGATACATTACACAGGGTTTATTTGTGTGCGTGAGGGAGCGAGCAAGAAACTACAATTGAAATAAAAAAGAAAGTGAAGTCTCTGTGTTGTCTGTCCCGAACGGTATTTATTCACCTAATTGAATATCACACAATATCCTGCTGTACCCCCTGCCCCTGCAATATAGATTAGTTTAATTATGGTCTCCCTGCCTCGGTTTAAAGCTAGAAGGGAGTTTGAATTTGGGCTGCACAGCTTCAACAGTAATAAGAAAATGATGGGGTTGGTATTAATTCTGGGGTCAAGGGCCAAGGGCTTCACTTTTCACCATAATTTAATTTCTTTCTCTATAAATACTAAATGTAAACTGTGTCCACTGGACCAAATTTTGCCTGTAGCCATAAATGCCTCATTTTCTGTCGGATTTCAGAAGAGGAATGCAAGGGGAACGTGTTTCTGAATACAGAATGGTAATCAATCCAGCAAAGAATAAGAGAGGAGACTTCTCTCTCTCTCTCTCTCTCTTTATTATAATGAATTAATTCGACTTTATTTATCCCATTTTCTGGAGCTGACAGAATGTTAATTTGAGTTGAAATTTCTCTCGCCTCTCACTCCCTGACCCCTGGCCTCCAGATTGGCGTGTTGTAATAACCTGAATCTTTCAACAGAAGCCCTGATAATTGTTACCTTATTAGCATGCAAATTGTTTAATTAATATTATTATGGAGAAGCATACAATCCGTCCGTCACTTGACCTCAAGTGCAAGTCCACGTAGCAACCGGCTCTGTGCATTTCAATGTGCACATTTAAAATCGACTTCTGTTTTAATGTTCCTAGGATCCTTGTCGAGCTTCTAAAAATCTCTCTTAAAGTGTTTGAGAGGAGGCTTTCATGGGGGTGGGAGGGAAGCGTTTGATGCGGCGCGGCCTTGATATCTCTTTATATTGCTCTCCATCTAAAACACAAATTATAGAAGTCGTTTTCTCTTTCCTTTTTTTTTATTTTGAACATCAAAATTTAATAATTGCTTCCTTGTCAATGGCTGCTGCTTTAAAGGCACCCCCTTCAATTCCGAGAGCGATTCCTGCAGCCAAACAGACTTGCAGCAGCTCAATGAAAAGCAGCCCTTGACACGCAGTCCTGAGAGACGTTGCATTTAAATCCCTTTTTCTACAGCCGAGTGACATTGTCAGATGCTAGCTTTAATTAACTTGATAATAAGACGTACAAGACTCGCATTCAGGACGCCAGCTCGCCTCGCCTTGTTTCCCCTTTTATCACAATCTGGGTGTTTTATCTTACAGCTTCCTACTGGCGCTCACAGCCATTTTTTTGCAGGATAGAATCGGAGTCAAATAGGCAGAAATGGGACTGAAAGGGGGCTAAGATTTCAACCCCCCGACAGCCTGGGGTGGAGGGAGGAGGCTACAGCCTGGGCCCAGTGGGGAACTTGGGACTTGGGCAGTTAGACAAAGGGAAT